>NW_027254713.1:167500-201019 GCF_044704955.1 Pristiophorus japonicus | reverse complement strand
CAATATCCGGTAACTATGGCAACCATGACTGTCAGAACTGTGCAGGACACGATAGCGACACTCAGCACGGCCATGTCTTCAAGGCCTGCAAACAACCAGGCCGAAAATCAACACAAAGCCATCTCCAAGGGTCTGATTCACCCCCCTCCTTAACCCAGGGGTCGCTGGACAGGGATCAGGAGCAGGAACCCAGGCTGATTCACTCCCTCCCTAACCCAGGGATCACTGGACAGGGATCAGGAGCAGGAACCCGGGCTGATTCACCTCCTCCCTCACCCAGGGGTCACTGGACAGGGATCAGGAGCAGGAACCCGGGCTGATTCACCTCCTCCCTCACCCAGGGATCACTGGACAGGGATCAGGAGCAGGAACCCGGGCTGATTCACCTCCTCCCTCACCCAGGGGTCACTGGACAGGGATCAGGAGCAGGAACCCGGGCTGATTCACCCCCCTCCCTAACCCAGGGGACACTGGACAGGGATCAGGAGCAGGAACCCGGGCTGATTCACCACCCTCCCTAACCCAGGGGACACTGGACAGGGATCAGGAGCAGGAACCCGGGCTGATTCACTCCCCTCCATAACCCAGGGGTCACTGGACAGGGATCAGGAGCAGGAACCCGGGCTGATTCACCCACCTCCCTAACCCAGGGGTCACTGGACAGGGATCAGGAGCAGGAACCCGGGCTGATTCACCCCCCTCCCTAACCCAGGGGTCACTGGACAGGGAACAGGAGCAGGAACCTGGGCTGATTCACTCCCCTCCCTAACCCGGGGTCGCTGGACAGGGAACAGGAGCAGGAACCCGGGCTGATCCACCGCGATGGAACGGACCAGAAGATGGGGGGGGGGGGCGGGGGTCAGGGTTTGGGGAGCTATAGGTTGGAGGGGTGAAAGGTGACTTGGCCCTACCACCAGTCGTCAACCTCTGGCAGGATTGCGTGCATTGTGCTCCGTCTTCACAGCTGGGGAAAAAAATACAGAGAGAGAGACAAGTGAAGAATTGAGTGTGTGAATCTTCAAACTGCTGCTGGGACCCGCAGAGCAGGAACCTCGGCACAAATATCCCTGGCACATCACCTGTACGGCGATTCACACCTGTCCCAAACCCTGCCCACCAATTGAGAAATGTGCCGACTACGTCTCGATAAGATCACCTCTCATTCTTCTGAACTCCACTGAGCAGAGGCCCAACCTCCTCGACCTTTCCTCATAAGTCAACCCCCTCATCCCCGGAATCAACCGAGTGAACCTTCTCCGAACTGCCTCCAAAGCAAGTCTATCCTTTTGTAAATACGGAGACCAGAACTGCACGCAGTGCTCCAGGTGTGGCCTCACCAATACCCTGTATAACTGGAGCAAGACTTCCCTGCTTTTATACTCCATCCCCTTTGCAGTAAAGGCCAAGATACCATTGGCCTTCCTGATCACTTGCTGTACCTGCATACTAACCTTTTGTGTTTCATGCACAAGTACCCCCAGATCCCGCTGTACTGCGGCACTTTGCAATCTTTCTCCATTTAAATAATAACTTGCTCTTTCATTTTTTCTGTCAAAGTGCATGACCCCACATTTTTTAACATACTGTTAAAATGCCATCAAACATCACGTGATCAAATCTTCAGGAATACGTCAATCTTGAGTGGTCAACCTCACTGGGACACGCGTTTAAAACCAGCCCTAGATATGGAATAAATGGTACCCTTTCCCACTTGATTCTATAACTAACCCCATGCTGTACCTGACCTGGGAGTGTGTGATGGGACAGTGTAGAGGGAGCTTTACTCTGTATCTAACCCCCTGTACCTGCCCTGGGAGTGTTTGATGGGACAGTGTAGAGGGAGCTTTACTGTGTATCTAACCCGTGCTGTACCTGCCCTGGGAGTGTTTGATGGGACAGTGTAGAGGAAGCTTTACTCTGTATCTAACCCTCTGTACCTGCCCTGGCAGTGTTTGATGGGACAGTGTAGAGGGAGCTTTGCTCTGTATCTAACCCCGTGCTGTACCTGCCCTGGGAGTGTTTGATGGGACAGTGTAGAGGGAGCTTTACTCTGTATCTAACCCCTGTACCTGCCCTGGGAGTGTTTGATGGGACAGTGTAGAGGGAGCTTTACTCTGTATCTAACCCCCTGTACCTGCCCTGGGAGTGTTTGATGGGACAGTGTAGAGGGAGCTTTACTCTGTATCTCACCCAGTGCTGTACCTGCCCTGGGAGTGTTTGATGGGACAGTGTAGAGGGAGCTTTACTCTGTGTCTAACCCCCTGTACCTGCCCTGGGAGTGTTTGATGGGACAGTGTAGAGGGAGCTTTACTCTGTATCTCACCCTGTGCTGTACCTGCCCTGGGAGTGTTTGATGGGACAGTGTAGAGGGAGCTTTACTCTATATCTAACCCCCTGTACCTGCCCTGGGAGTGTTTGATGGGACAGTGTCGAGGGAGCTTTACTCTGTGTCTAACCCCCTGTACCTGCCCTGGGAGTGTTTGATGGGACAGTGTCGAGGGAGCTTTACTCTGTGTCTAACCCCATGCTGTACTTGCCCCGGGAGTGTTTGATGGGACAGCGTAGAGGGAGTTTCACTCTGTATCTAACCCCCTGTACCTGCCCTGGGAGTGTTTGATGGGTCAGTGTGGAGGGAGCTTTACTGTGTATCTAACCCGTGCTGTACCTGCCCTGGGAGTGTTTGATGGGACAGTGTAGAGGAAGCTTTACTCTGTATCTAACCCTCTGTACCTGCCCTGGGAGTGTTTGATGGGACAGTGTAGAGGGAGCTTTACTCTGTATCTAACCCCATGCTGTACCTGCCCTGGGAGTGTTTGATGGGACAGTGTAGAGGGAGCTTTACTCTGTATCTAACCCCTGTACCTGCCCTGGGAGTGTTTGATGGGACAGTGTAGAGGGAGCTTTACTCTGTATCTAACTCCCTGTACCTGCCCGGGGAGTGTTTGATGGGACAGTGTAGAGGGAGCTTTACTCTGTATCTAACCCCGTGCTGTACCTGCCCTGGGAGTGTTTGATGGGACAGTGTAGAGGGACTTTACTCTGTATCTAACCCGTGCTGTACCTGCCCTGTGAGTGTTTGATGGGACAGTGTAGAGGAAGCTTTACTCTGTATCTCACCCCGTGCTGTACCTGCCCTGGGAGTGTTTGATGGGACAGAGTAGAGGGAGCTTTACTCTGTATCTAACCCGTGCTGTACCTGCCCTGGGAGTGTTTGATGGGACAGTGTAGAGGGAGCTTTACTCTGTATCTAACCCCGTGCTGTACCTGTCCTGGGAGTGTTTGATGGGACAGTGTAGAGGGAGCTTTACTCTGTATCTAACCCCGTGCTGTACCTGTCCTGGGAGTGTTTGATGGGACAGTGTAGAGGGAGCTTTACTCTGTATCTAACCCCCTGTACCTGCCCTGGGAGTGTTTGATGGGACAGTGTCGAGGGAGCATTACTCTGTATCCAAACCCGTGCTGTACCTGTCCTGGGAGTGTTTGATGGGACAGTGCAGAGGGAGCTTTACTCTGTATCTAACCCCCTGTACCTGCCCTGGGAGGGTTTGATGGGACAGTGTAGAGGGAGCTTTACTCTGTATCTAACCCCGTGCTGTACTTGCCCCGGGAGTGTTTGATGGGACAGCGTAGAGGGAGTTTCACTCTGTATCTAACCCCCTGTACCTGCCCTGGGAGTGTTTGATGGGTCAGTGTGGAGGGAGCTTTACTCTGTATTTAACCCCCTGTACCTGCCCTGGGAGTGTTTGATGGGACAGTGTAGAGGGAGCTTTACTCTGCATCTAACCCCTGTACCTGCCCTGGGAGTGTTTGATGGGACAGTGTAGAGGGAGCTTTACTCTGTATCTAACCCCCTGTACCTGCCCGGGGAGTGTTTGATGGGACAGTGTAGAGGGAGCTTTACTCTGTATCTAACCCCGTGCTGTACCTGCCCTGGGAGTGTTTGATGGGACAGTGTAGAGGGACTTTACTCTGTATCTAACCCGTGCTGTACCTGCCCTGTGAGTGTTTGATCGGACAGTGTAGAGGGAGCTTTACTCTGTATCTAACCCTATGTACCTGCCCTGGGAGTGTTTGATGGGACAGTGTAGAGGGAGCTTTACTCTGTATCTAACCCCTGTACCTGCCCTGGGAGTGTTTGATGGGACAGTGTAGAGGGAGCTTTACTCTGTATCTAACCCCCTGTACCTGCCCGGGGAGTGTTTGATGGGACAGTGTAGAGGGAGCTTTACTCTGTATCTAACCCCGTGCTGTACCTGCCCTGGGAGTGTTTGATGGGACAGTGTAGAGGGACTTTACTCTGTATCTAACCCGTGCTGTACCTGCCCTGTGAGTGTTTGATGGGACAGTGTAGAGGGAGCTTTACTCTGTATCTCACCCCGTGCTGTACCTGCCCTGGGAGTGTTTGATGGGACAGTGTAGAGGGAGCTTTACTCTGTATCTAACCCGTGCTGTACCTGCCCTGGGAGTGTTTGATGGGACAGTGTAGAGGGAGCTTTACTCTGTATCTAACCCCCTGTACCTGCCCTGGGAGTGTTTGATGGGACAGTGTAGAGGGAGCTTTACTCTGTATCTAACCCCCTGTACCTGCCCTGGGAGTGTTTGATGGGACAGTGCAGAGGGAGCTTTACTCTGTATCTAACCCCGTGCTGTACCTGTCCTGGGAGTGTTTGATGGGTCAGTGTAGAGGGAGCTTTACTCTGTATCTAACCCCCTGTACCTGCCCGGGGAGTGTTTGATGGGACAGTGTAGAGGGAGCTTTACTCTGTATCTAACCCCGTGCTGTACCTGCCCTGGGAGTGTTTGATGGGACAGTGTAGAGGGACTTTACTCTGTATCTAACCCGTGCTGTACCTGCCCTGTGAGTGTTTGATGGGACAGTGTAGAGGGAGCTTTACTCTGTATCTCACCCCGTGCTGTACCTGCCCTGGGAGTGTTTGATGGGACAGTGTAGAGGGAGCTTTACTCTGTATCTAACCCGTGCTGTACCTGCCCTGGGAGTGTTTGATGGGACAGTGTAGAGGGAGCTTTACTCTGTATCTAACCCCCTGTACCTGCCAAGGGAGTGTTTGATGGGACAGTGTAGAGGGAGCTTTACTCTGTATCTAACCCCCTGTACCTGCCCTGGGAGTGTTTGATGGGACAGTGTAGAGGGAGCTTTACTCTGTATCTAACCCCCTGTACCTGCCCTGGGAGTGTTTGATGGGACAGTGCAGAGGGAGCTTTACTCTGTATCTAACCCCGTGCTGTACCTGTCCTGGGAGTGTTTGATGGGTCAGTGTAGAGGGAGCTTTACTCTGTATCTAACCCCCTGTACCTGCCCGGGGAGTGTTTGATGGGACAGTGTAGAGGGAGCTTTACTCTGTATCTAACCCCGTGCTGTACCTGCCCTGGGAGTGTTTGATGGGACAGTGTAGAGGGAGCTTTACTCTGTATCCAAACCCGTGCTGTACCTGCCCTGGGAGTGTTTGATGGGACAGTGTGGAGGGGTATTGTGGTGGAATATCTGACGAGTGGTGATGACCCACCTTTGACACGGTTTACACTTTTTGTCGAGCGAGTGGTAATAGTGACCTTGCTGACAATCACAAATTGTGTCGCTCTTCTGAGAACCTGGAGCGGGAAAGAGAGAGAGGCATGGAACAGGCTTGATCAACAGCTGGCTGGAGCGGGGAGAGGGACCGCGGGGGAGGGAGCGACAGACAGATAGGCGTCGAGGCAGGGAGCGGGGGGGCGGGGGAGCGCGGGCAAAGGAGGGAGGGGGGGGGAGGGGAGAGCGGGCGTGGGGGGGGGAGGGGAGAGCGGGCGAGGGGGGGAGTGGAGAACGGGCGAGGGGAGGGGAGGGGAGAGCGGCGGAGGAGGTGGGAGGGGAGAGCGGGCGAGGGGGGGAGTGGAGAACGGGCGAGGGGAGGGGAGGGGAGAGCGGGCGAGGGGAGGGGGGGGGAGGGGAGAGCGGGCGAGGGGGGGAGTGGAGAACGGGCGAGGGGAGGGGAGGGGAGAACGGGCGAGGGGAGGGGGGGGGAGGGGAGAGCGGGCGAGGGGGGGAGTGGAGAACGGGCGAGGGGAGGGGAGGGGAGAACGGGCGAGGGGAGGGGGGGGAGGGGAGAGCGGGCGAGGGGGGGAGTGGAGAACGGGCGAGGGGAGGGGAGGGGAGAACGGGCGAGGAGGGGGGGGGAGGGGAGAGCGGGCGAGGGGGGGAGTGGAGAACGGGCGAGGGGAGGGGAGGGGAGAACGGGCGAGGGGAGGGGAGGGGAGAGTGGTGGAGGAGGTGGGAGGGGAGAGCTTGCGAGGGGAGGGGAGAGCGGTGGAGATGGGGGGAGGGGAGAGCGGGCGAGGGGGGGAGGAAGGGGAGAGCGGTGGAGGAGGGGGAGGGGAGAGCAGGCGAGGGGGGGGGAAGCGGAGGGAGGGGAGCGAGGAAGGGGGAGCGAGGGAGGGGGAGCGAGGGAGGCGGAGGGAGAGGAGCGAGGGAGGCGGAGGGAGGGGAGCGAGGGAGGCGGAGGGAGGGGAGCGAGGGAGGGGGAGCGAGGGAGGGGAGCGAGGGAGGCGGAGGGAGGGGAGCGAGGGAGGCGGAGGGAGGGGAGCGAGGGAGGCGGAGGGAGGGGAGCGAGGGAGGCGGAGGGAGGGGGAGCGAGGGAGGGGAGCGAGGGAGGCGGAGGGAGGGGAGCGAGGGAGGGGGAGCGAGGGAGGGGAGCGAGGGAGGGGGAGGGAGGGGAGCGAGGGAGGCGGAGGGAGGGGAGCGAGGGAGGCGGAGGGAGGGGGAGCGAGGGAGGGGGAGGGAGGGGAGCGAGGGAGGCGGAGGGAGGGGGAGCGAGGGAGGGGAGCGAGGGAGGCGGAGGGAGGGGAGCGAGGGAAGGGAGCGAGGGCGGGGGAGCGAGGGAGGGGAGCGAGGGAGGGGGAGGGAGGGGAGCGAGGGAGGGGGAGGGAGGGGAGCGAGGGAGGCGGAGGAAGGGGAGCGAGGGAGGCGGAGGGAGGGGAGCGAGGGAGGGGGAGCGAGGGTGGGGAGCGAGGGAGGCGGAGGGAGGGGAGCGAGGGAGGCGGAGGGAGGGGAGCGAGGGAGGCAGAGGGAGGGGGAGCGAGGGAGGGGAGCGAGGGAGGCGGAGGGAGGGAGGCGGAGGGAGGGGAGCGAGGGAAGGGAGCGAGGGAGGCGGAGGGAGGGGAGCGAGGGAGGCGGAGGGAGGGGAGCGAGGGAGGCGGAGGGAGGGGAGCGAGGGAGGCGGAGGGAGGGGGAGCGAGGGAGGGGGAGCGAGGGAGGCGGAGGGAGGGGAGCGAGGGAGGCGGAGGGAGGGGAGCGAGGGAGGCGGAGGGAGGGGAGCGAGGGAGGCGGAGGGAGGGGAGCGAGGGAGGTGGAGGGAGGGGAGCGAGGGTGGGTGCAGTACTCACACTCGGTCCGCACTCCGATTGTACAGGAGGTGCAGTTCCTGCAGTTGAATGTGGAGCCATCGATGTCCTTCTCGTACATCCCCGCTGGGCAGCGACACACCGTGTTGGAGTAGATGGTGCATTTCTCCACCTCAATCTGGTGGAATTTTGCTAGTTCAAGAGGAGAAACCAGAGGTGTTAACGTCAGGTGACGCTGGGACACGCGGTGTGTATGGGGGACGCTGAGACACGCGGTGTGTACAGGGGACGCTGGGACACGCGGTGTGTACAGGGGACGCTGGGACACGCGGTGTGTACAGGGGACGCTGCGAGACGCGGTGTGTACAGGGGACGCTGGGACACTTGGTGTGTACAGGGGACACTGGGAGACACGGTTTGTACAGGGGACGCTGGGACACACGGTGTGTACAGGGGACGCTGGGACACGCGGTGTGTACAGGGGACGCTGGGACACGCGGTGTGTACAGGGGACGCTGCGAGACGCGGTGTGTACAGGGGACGCTGGGACACTTGGTGTGTACAGGGGACACTGGGAGACACGGTTTGTACAGGGGACGCTGGGACACACGGTGTGTACAGGGGACGCTGGGACACACGGTGTGTACAGGGGACGCTGGGACGGGCGGTGTGTACAGGGCACGCTGCAACACACGGTGTGTACAGGGGATGCTGGGACACGCGGTTTGTACAGGGGACGCTGGGACACGCGGTGTGCACAGGGAACGCTGGGATACGCGGTGTGTACAGGGGACGCTGGGACACGCGGTGTGTACAGGGGACGCTGGGACACGCGGTGTGTACAGGGGACGCTGGGACACGCGGTGTGTACAGGGGACGCTGCGAGACGCGGTGTGTACAGGGGACGCTGGGACACTTGGTGTGTACAGGGGACACTGGGAGACACGGTTTGTACAGGGGACGCTGGGACACACGGTGTGTACAGGGGACGCTGGGACACGCGGTGTGTACAGGGGACGCTGGGACACGCGGTGTGTACAGGGGACGCTGCGAGACGCGGTGTGTACAGGGGACGCTGGGACACTTGGTGTGTACAGGGGACACTGGGAGACACGGTTTGTACAGGGGACGCTGGGACACACGGTGTGTACAGGGGACGCTGGGACACACGGTGTGTACAGGGGACGCTGGGACGGGCGGTGTGTACAGGGCACGCTGCAACACACGGTGTGTACAGGGGATGCTGGGACACGCGGTTTGTACAGGGGACGCTGGGACACGCGGTGTGCACAGGGAACGCTGGGATACGCGGTGTGTACAGGGGACGCTGGGACACGCGGTGTGTACAGGGGACGCTGGGACAGGCGCACACGGAGTGTACACTCCAGGACGGGGGTGAATCCTTCCCTTTTACCCATTCTGTAAAATAATTCTTAACTAAAAAGAAAGACGTGTATTTATATAGCGTCTTTGGCGGTCACCAGACGTCCCAAAACGCTTTACAGACAGCAAAATACTTTTGGAGTGTGGTCACTGTTGTAATGTGGGAAACGCGGCAACCAGTTTGCGCACAGCAAGATCCCACACACAGCAACGTGATAGCGACCGAGATAATCTGTTTTTTGTGATGTTGATTGAGAGAGAACGCCCCTGCTCTTCTTCACAAGATGTCATGGGATCTTTTACGTCCACCTGAATATACTTGCTTTGGAGGCAGTTCAGAGAAGGTTCACTCGGTTGATTCCGGAGATGAGGGGGTTGATTTATGAGGAAAGGTTGAGGAGGTTGGGCCTCTACTCATTGGAGTTCAGAAGAATGAGAGGTGATCTTATCGAAACGTATCAGATTATGAGGGGGGCTCGACAAGGTGGATGCAGAGAGGATGTTCCCACTGATGGGGGAGACTAGAACTAGGGGGCATGGTCTTAGAATAAGGGGCCGCCCATTTAAAACTGAGATGAGGAGGAATTTCTTCTCTCAGAGGGTTGTAAATCTGTGGAACTCGCTGCCTCAGAGAGCTGTGGAAGCCGGGACACTGAATAAATTTAAGACAGAGATAGACAGTTCCTTAACCGATAAGGGGATAAGGGGGCGGGCAGGGAAGTGGAGCTGAGTCCATGATCGGATCAGCCATGATGGTATTGAATGGTGGAGCAGGCTCGAGGGGCCGAATGTCCGACTCCTGCTCCTATTTCTTATGTTTTGAGGGGACAGACGGGGCCTCGGTTTAACGACTTATCCGAGAGGCGGCACCTTCGACAGTGCGGTGCTCCCTCAGTACTGCCCCTCCGACAGTGCGGCACTCCCTCAGTACTGCCCCTCCGACAGTGCGGCGCTCCCTCAGTACTGCCCCTCCGACAGTGCGGCACTCCCTCAGTACCGCCCCTCCGACAGTGCGGCACTCCCTCAGTACTGCCCCTCCGACAGTGCGGCGCTCCCTCAGTACTGCCCCTCCGACAGTGCGGCACTCCCTCAGTACTGCCCCTCCGACAGTGCGGCGCTCCCTCAGTACTGCCCCTCCGACAGTGCGGCACTCCCTCAGTACTGCCCCTCCGACAGTGCGGCGCTCCCTCAGTACTGCCCCTCCGACAGTGTGGCGCACCCTCAGTACTGACCCTCCGACAGTGCTGCGCTCCCTCAGTGCTGCCCCTCCGACAGTGCGGCACTCCCTCAGTACTGCCCCTCCGACAGTGCGGCACTCCCTCAGTACTGCCCCTCCGACAGTGCGGCACTCCCTCAGTACTGCCCCTCCGACAGTGCGGCACTCCCTCAGTAGTGCCCCTCCGACAGTGCAGCACTCCCTCAGTACCGCCCCTCCGACAGTGCGGCACTCCCTCAGTACCGCCCCTCCGACAGTGCGGCGCTCCCTCAGTACTGCCCCTCCAACAGTGCGGCACTCCCTCAGTACCGCCCCTCCGACAGTGCAGCACTCCCTCAGTACTGTCCCTCCAACAGTGCGGCACTCCCTCAGTACTGCCCCTCCGACAGTGCGGCGCTCCCTCAGTACTGCCCCTCCGACAGTGCGGCACTCCCTCAGTACTGCCCCTCCGACAGTGCGGCGCTCCCTCAGTACTGCCCCTCCGACAGTGCGGCTCTCCCTCAGTACTGCCCCTCCGACAGTGTGGCACTCCCTCAGTACTGCCCCTCCGACAGTGCGGCACTCCCTCAGTACTGTGGACAATAAAGGAAGTGTACGAATAATTTGCAGACCTCTTACCCGTGTCACAAACATTGCAGGATCGGCATTTTCTGAGAAAATTCTCAAATTCGAGAAAGGTTCCCTCTCTGCATTCAACACAGTTTGCATGGTTGTGTTCAATGGTGCAGTCAGCAATTTTATAGTGACCTGTTCAGGACAAACAGCAGACGACAGTCACTGATCAACATCCTGACTCAAAACAGCAAAACTACCCGTGCTGCACCCGCCCTGGGAGTGTTTGATGGGACAGTGTAGAGGGAGCTTTACTCTGTATCTAACCCCCTGTACCTGCCCTGGGAGTGTTTGATGGGACAGTGTAGAGGGAGCTTTACTCTGTATCTAACCCCCTGTACCTGCCCTGGGAGTGTTTGATGGGACAGTGTAGAGGGAGCTTTACTCTGTATCTAACCCCCTGTACCTGCCCTGGGAGTGTTTGATGGGACAGTGTAGAGGGAGCTTTACTCTGTATCTAACCCCGTGCTGTACCTGCCCTGGGAGTGTTTGATGGGACAGTGTAGAGGGAGCTTTACTCTGTATCTAACCCCATGCTGTACCTGCCCTGGGAGTGTTTGATGGGACAGTGTCGAGGGAGCTTTACTCTGTATCTAACCCCCTGTACCTGCCCTGGGAGTGTTTGATGGGACAGTGTAGAGGGAGCTTTACTCTGTATCTAACCCCCTGTACCTGCCCTGGGAGTGTTTGATGGGACAGTGTAGAGGGAGCTTTACTCTGTATCTAACCCCCTGTACCTGCCCTGGGAGTGTTTGATGGGACAGTGTAGAGGGAGCTTTACTCTGTATCTAACCCCGTGCTGTACCTGCCCTGGGAGTGTTTGATGGGACAGTGTAGAGGGAGCTTTACTCTGTATCTAACCCCCTGTACCTGCCCTGGGAGTGTTTGATGGGACAGTGTCGAGGGAGCTTTACTCTGTATCTAACCCCGTGCTATTCCTGCCCTGGGAGTGTTTGATGGGACAGTGTAGAGGGAGCTTTACTCTGTATCTAACCCCCTGTACCTGCCCTGGGAGTGTTTGATGGGACAGTGTAGAGGGAGCTTTACTCTGTATCTAACCCCCTGTACCTGCCCTGGGAGTGTTTGATGGGACAGTGTAGAGGGAGCTTTACTCTGTATCTAACCCCGTGCTGTACCTGCCCTGGGAGTGTTTGATGGGGCAGTGTAGTGGGAGCTTTACTCTGTATCTAACCCCGTGCTGTACCTGCCCTGGGAGTGTTTGATGGGACAGTGTAGAGGGAGCTTTACTCTGTATCTAACCCCCTGTCCCTGCCCTGGGAGTGTTTGATGGGACAGTGTAGAGGGAGCTTTACTCTGTATCTAACCCCCTGTACCTGTCCTGGGAGTGTTTGATGGGACAGTGTGGAGGGAGCTTTACTCTGTATCTAACCCCCTGTACCTGCCCTGGGAGTGTTTGATGGGACAGTGTAGAGGGAGCTTTGCTCTGTATCTAACCCCCTGTACCTGCCCTGGGAGTGTTTGATGGGACAGTGTAGAGGGAGCTTTACTCTGTATCTAACCCCCTGTACCTGCCCTGGGAGTGTTTGATGGGACAGTGTAGAGGGAGCTTTACTCTGTATCTAACCCCGTGCTATTCCTGCCCTGGGAGTTACTGTCAATTTGTGATGGGTCTCTCACCTCGGTGACATTTTTCACAACAATAAGGTTTTCCGTGAGGTCTGTATTGAGATTTTTTAGGACACGATGCATCACTTCTCAGCCAACTAGTCCCGTTCTCGAGCCCCTGAGCGGGCACCCCTGTTTGTGGCAAGCTTTCCCCATCACTGAGGAAGCAGACCTAGAGAGAGAGAGAGAGAGAGAGAGAGGACATGAACTTCATTTCAACATAGATAGCAGCCCTGGACCCATTACCCCAAACCTCACCCTCAGAACTATGGGTCTCTTCACCCCCCAAACTGTGGTCTCCTCACCCCCCAAACTGTGGGTCCCCTCACCCCCCAAACTGTGGCACCCTCACACCACAAACTGTGGTCTCCTCACGCCCCAAACTGTGGGTCTCTTCACCCCCCCAAACTGTGGGTCTCCTCACTCCCCAAACTGTGGTCTCCTCACCCCCCAAACTGTGGTCTCCTCACCCCCCAAACTGTGCGTCTCTTCACCCCCCAAACTGTGGGTCTCTTCACCCCCCAAACTGTGGTCTCCTCACCCCCCAAACTGTGGGTCTCTTCACCCCCCAAACTGTGGTCTCCTCACCCCCCAAACTGTGGGTCTCCTCACCCCCCAAACTGTGGTCTCCTCACCCCCCAAACTGTGGGTCTCTTCACCCCCCAAACTGTGGGTCTCCTCACCCCCCAAACTGTGGCACCCTCACACCACAAACTGTGATCTCCTCACCCCCCAAACTGTGGGTACCCTCACCCCCCAAACTGTGGTCTCCTCACCCCCCAAACTGTGGTCTCCTCACCCCCCAAACTGTGGGTCTCTTCACCCCCCAAACTGTGATCTCCTCACCCCCCAAACTGTGGTCTCCTCACCCCCCAAACTGTGGTCTCCTCACCCCCCAAACTGTGGGATCTCCTCAACCCCCAAACTGTGGGTCTCCTCACCCCCCAAACTGTGGGTCTCCTCACCCCCCAAACTGTGGGTCTCCTCACACCCCCCAAACTGTGGGTCTCCTCACCCCCCAAACTGTGGGTCTCCTCACCCCCCAAACTGTGGGTCTCCTCACCCCCCAAACTGTGGTCTCCTCACCCCCCAAACTGTGGGTCTCCTCACCCCACAAACTGTGGTCTCCTCACCCCCCAAACTGTGGGTCTCCTCACCCCCCAAACTGTGATCTCCTCACCCCCCAAACTGTGGTCTCCTCACCCCCAAAACTGTGATCCCCTCACCCCCCAAACTGTGGTCTCCTCACCCCCAAAACTGTGATCCCCTCACCCCCCAAACTGTGGTCTCCTCACCCCCCCCAAACTGTGGTCTCCTCACCCCACAAACTGTGATCTTCTCACCCCCCAAACTGTGGGTCTCCTCACCCCCCAAACTGTGAGTCTCCTCACCCCCCAAACTGTGGGGACTCCTCACCCCCCAACCTGTGGGACTCCTCACCCCCCAAACTGTGGGTCTCCTCACACCCCCCAAACTGTGGGACTCCTCACCCCCCAAACTGTGGTCTCCTCACACCCCCCCAAACTGTGAGTCTCCTCACCCCCCAAACTGTGGGACTCCTCACCCCCCAAACTGTGAGTCTCCTCACCCCCCAAACTGTGGGTCTCCTCACCCCCCAAACTGTGGGACTCCTCACCCCCCAAACTGTGGGTCTCCTCACCCCCCAAACTGTGGTCTCCTCACCCCCCCCCCCCCCAAACTGTGATCTCCTCACCCCCCCCCCAAACTCCCCAGGTATTATCTCTGAAGCAAGGCTGCCCAAAAGCCTTTGCGACTAGGCCCTGCTGATTCTGGGGCCTGAAGCTCTGTGAGCAGGAACGGATATTGGGCAATCCTTCCCCGGCAGTTTGTCACGGCCCATGGAGAAAAGGGAACTCTCTTTCCTCCTCAGTCCTCGACCACTTCCCTTCAAGTGAGCTGAGGTCACGTGACCCTTGACCTGTCTCGGCCCAGGCTTGCCCTTTCAGCCTGGGATTAGGCCACAAAGCCAGTGACTCATCCCTTCCCCCACCAACTTCTTCCTGTGCAACACAGAACGTGATCTTCAAACTAAAATTTCCAGGTCCAACTCAGTCAACGCTCTCCTTCCCGCTTTCCCACTCGAACCCCCGTCCCTCAGGCCCTTGTTCCTCCCCCACCCTCACGTTCGGCCAACTCTCTCGCTTACTCCCGCTTCTCGTCGCCTTGCATTTCGCCCATTTTCCCCAACCTCCGTCAACACTCTCCTCACTGCTGTCCCTTCATTGAAAAGGGCAGCGAGGTATTCTGGTTCTGGGAGGGAGAGCGAGAGGGGGAGGGGAGGGAGGGGGGAGGGCGGGGGGGTGGATGGGAGCGAGGGCGAGGGGAGAGCGAGGGGGGGGGGGGAGGTCGAGGGGAGAGTCAGAGAAGCAGGGGGCACAGTCGCACAGTCGGAGAGGAGGGGGAGAGTGAGTGGGAGGGGGAGAGTGAGTGGGAGGGGGAGAGTGAGTGGGAGGGGGAGAGTGAGTCGGGGGGAGAGTGAGTGGGAGGGGGAGAGTGAGTGGGAGGGGGATAGTGAGTGGGAGGGGGAGTGAGTCGGAGGGAGAGTGAGTCGGAGGGAGAGAGTGAGTGGGAAGGGGGAGTGAGTCGGAGGGAGAGTGAGTCGGAGGGAGAGAGTGAGTGGGAGTGGGAGTGAGTGGGAGGGGGAGAGTGAGTGGGAGGGGGAGAGTGAGTGGGAGGGGGAGTGAGTGGGAGGGGGAGTGAGTGGGAGGGGGAGAGTGAGTGGGAGGGGGAGAGTGAGTGGGAGGGGGAGAGTGATTGGGAGGGGGAGAGTGAGTGGGAGGGGGAGAGTGAGTGGGAGGGGGAGAGTGAGTGGAAGGGGGAGAGTGAGTGGGAGGGGGAGTGAGTGGGAGGGGGAGAGTGAGTCGGAGGGGGAGAGTGAGTCGGAGGGGGAGAGTGAGTGGAAGGGGGAGAGTGAGTGGGAGGGGGAGTGAGTGGGAGGGGGAGAGTGAGTGGGAGGGGGAGTGAGTCGGAGGGGCAGAGTGAGTGGGGAAAGAGTGAGTCGGAGGGGGAGAGTGAGTGGGAGGGAGAGTG
This sequence comes from Pristiophorus japonicus, assembly GCF_044704955.1. Taxonomy (NCBI): domain Eukaryota; kingdom Metazoa; phylum Chordata; class Chondrichthyes; family Pristiophoridae; genus Pristiophorus; species Pristiophorus japonicus. The sequence goes on along the minus strand of NW_027254713.1, from coordinate 185,796 downwards.
AGTGGGAGTGGGAGTGAGTGGGAGGGGGAGAGTGAGTGGGAGGGGGAGAGTGAGTGGGAGGGGGAGAGTGAGTGGGAGGGGGGGAGTGAGTGGGAGGGGGAGAGTGAGTGGGAGGGGGAGAGTGAGTGGGAGGGGGAGAGTGAGTGGGAGGGGGAGAGTGAGTGGGAGGGGGAGAGTGAGTGGGGGGGAGAGTGAGTGGGGGGGAGAGTGAGTCAGAGGGGGAGAGTGAATGGGAGGGGGAGTGAGTGGGAGAGGGGGAGTGAGTGGGAGGGGGAGTGAGTGGGAGGGGGAGAGTGAGTGGGAGGGGGAGTGAGTGGGAGGGGGAGAGTGAGTGGGAGGGGGAGAGTGAGTGGGAGAGGGAGAGTGAGTGGGAGGGGGAGTGAGTCGGAGGGGGAGAGTGAGTCGGGGAATCGGAGGGCCTGTCCAATCTCTGTATTCCAACGGCACAGTTCTCAGGCAGAGAATTAAATCGGAAGGCGATGATTCAACGTCCGATGAATTGGAAGATTTTTTGCTGGTTTTTGCGCAGTTGTGGTTGAGAGCAGGAATTGAAACCCAGCACAAGTCACTGTGTGTGTGGGCTCGGGGCAGAGGGAGCTGGGAGTGAGACACAGACCAACGTCAGGGTTGGCCAAGGCCACGAACGCCACACTTCCCCAGAAAGGACTGTGGATAATCAGTTCAGCAGAGCGTGAGAAGTCCGGCCATTGGTCCAGCCCAAAATGTTTGTTATGAACGGAAAACCAAACAAGCTAGACCCTCGGCGGCCTTCAGAATTCCCTCAGGCGCCAACTTCATTGCCTTCGGCCGAACTTCAAAGGGCTGCCAAGCAACTGTTTACAGCAGGAGCCTTGGGCCGAACTTTGCCCTTTGAAATTGTCCGTAAGGTGTATAATCCGGGAGAACTGCGATTATCTCCACACTGTAACACTGATATAGCCCACACCCCTCACTGTAACACTGAAAAACCCCACACCCCTCACTGTAACACTGATATACCCCACACCCCTCACTGTAACACTGATATACCCCACACCCCTCACTGTAACACTGAAAAACCCCACACCCCTCACTGTAACACTGATATACCCCACACCTCTCACTGTAACACTGATATACCCCACACCCCTCACTGTAACACTGATATACCCCACACCTCTCACTGTAACACTGATATATCCCACACACCTCACTGTAACACTGATATACTCCACACCCCTCACTGTAACACTGATATACCCCACACCTCTCACTGTAACACTGATATATCCCACACACCTCACTGTAACACTGATATACTCCACACCCCTCACTGTAACACTGATATACCCCACACCCCTCACTGTAACACTGATATACCCCACACCCCTCACTGTAACACTGATATACCCCACACCTCTCACTGTAACACTGATATATCCCACACCCCTCACTGTAACACTGATATACCCCACACCCCTCACTGTAACACTGATATACCCCTCACTGTAACACTGATATACCCCACACCTCTCACTGTAACACTGATATACCCCACACCTCTCACTGTAACACTGATATATCCCACACACCTCACTGTAACACTGATATACTCCACACACCTCACTGTAACACTGATATATCCCACACACCTCACTGTAACACTGATATACTCCACACCCCTCACTGTAACACTGATATACCCCACACCTCTCACTGTAACACTGATATATCCCATACCCCTCACTGTAACACTGATATACCCCACACCCCTCACTGTAACACTGATATACCCCACTCTCGAACACTAAAATAGCTCACTGTAGTTCTGACTGGCGCTCGCTCTCTGTTTCCAATTTGGATTGCGCAATCTTTTCTGTTGCTCCAAATATAAACTGCTGACATTGAACCAAGCACACAGACCTCATTGTTCACTAGAACCATTTCCAGAAATGCCTGGGCATGGAGCCAGGCTGGGGCATGTCCTGATGAAATTTCTGGCATGCACACTGTTTGTTTCATGAAGATTAACAGTTGAATGACTTTGGGCTGGGGTACACTGAGAAAGATCTGATACACAGATCAAACAAGAATAACATGCAGGCAGCGACGTCTTAACAGCTATGGGCACATTCCAAACAGGAGCTTGATCAGGTCAAAGCCTATCAGTGACTCACGGCTGGTCATTTATCGTATCGTGCCCAGTCACTCACACTGTACACAATCCCAATTGCCTCCAAACCCTTTCCATTTCACCCCCACTGTACACAATCACAATGGTCCCAAACCTCTTCCCATTCACTCCCACTGTACACAATACCAATGGCCCCAAACCTCTTCCCATTCACTCCCGCTGTACACAATCTCAATGGACCCAACCCCCTTCCCATTCACTCCCATTGTACACAATCCCAATGGACCCAAAACCCTTCACATTCACTCCCGCTGTACACAATCTCAATGGACCCAACTCCCTTCCCATTCACTCCCATTGTACACAATCCCAAAGAAGCAAAACCCCTTCCCATTCACTCCCACTGTATACAATCCCAATGGACCCAAACCCCTTCCCATTCACTCCCACTGTATACAATCCCAATGGACCCAAACCCCTTCCCATTCACTCCCACTGTACATAATCCCAATGGACCCAAAACCCTTCCGATTCACTCCCATTGTACACAATCCCAATGGGCCCAAACCCCTTCCCATTCACTCCCATTGTACACAATCCCAATGGACCCAAACCCCTTCCCATTCACTCCCATTGTACACAATCCCAATGGATGCAAACACCTTCCCAGTTACTCCTCCTGTGCACAATCCCAATGGACCCAAACCCCTTCCCATTCACTCCCATTTTACACAATCCCAATGGACCCAAACCCCTTCCCATTCACTCCCATTGTACACAATCCCAATGGACCCAAACTCCTTCCCATTCACTCCCATTGTCCACAATCCCAATGGCCCCAAACCCCTTCCCATTCACTCCCATTGTACACAATCCCAATGGACCCAAAACCCTTCCCATTCACTCCCATTGTACACAATCCCAATGGACCCACACCCCTTCCCATTCACTCCCACTGTACACAATCCCAATGGACCCAACCCCTTCTTATTCAATACCACTGTACACAATCCCAATGGACCCAACCCCTTCCTATTCACTCCCACTGTAAGCAATCCCATTGGACCCAAAACCCTTCCCATTCAATCCCTCTGTAAACAATCCCAATGGACCCAAACCTCTTCCCATTCACTCCCATTGTCCACAATTCCAATGGCCCCAAACCCCTTCCCATTCACACACATTGTACACAATCCCAATGGACCCAAACCCCTTCCCATTCACTCCCACTGTACACAATCCCAATGGACCCACACCCCTTCCCATTCACTCCCACTGTACACAATCCCAATGGACCCAACCCCTTCTTATTCACTACCACTGTATACAATCCCAATGGACCCAACCCCTTCCTATTCACTCCCACTGTAAGCAATCCCATTGGACCCAAAACCCTTCCCATTCAAGCCCTCTGTACACAATCCCAATGGCCCAAACCCCTTCCCATTCACACACATTGTACACAATCCCAATGGACCCAAAACCCTTCCCATTCACTCCCACTGTACACAATCCCAATGGACCCACACCCCTTCCCATTCACTCCCACTGTACACAATCCCAATGGACCCAACCCTTCCTATTCACTCCCACTGTAAGCAATCCCATTGGACCCAAAACCCTTCCCATTCAAGCCCTCTGTACACAATCCCAATGGCCCCAAACCCCTTCCCATTCACTCCCACTGTACACAATCCCAATGGACCCAAACCCCTTCCCATTCACTCCCACTGTACACAATCCCAATGGACCCACACCCCTTCCCATTCACTCCCACTGTACACAATCCCAATGGACCCAACCCCTTCTTATTCACTACCACTGTACACAATCCCAATGGACCCAACCCTTCCTATTCACTCCCACTGTAAGCAATCCCATTGGACCCAAAACCCTTCCCATTCAAGCCCTCTGTACACAATCCCAATGGCCCAAAACCCCTTCCCATTCACTCCCACTGTACACAATCCCAATGGACCCAAACCCCCTCCCATTCACTCCCATTGTACACAATCCCAATGGAGCCAAATCCCTTCCCATTCACTCCCACTGTACACAATCCTAATGGCCCAAACACCTTCCCATTCATTCCCACTGTACACAATCCCAATGGACCCAAACCCCTTCTCTCCCACTGTGCACAATCCCAATGGAACCAAACCCCTTCCCATTCACTCGCATTGTGCTCAATCCCAATGGACCCAAACCCCTTCCCATTCACTCCCACTGTACACAATATGAATGGACCCAAACCCCTTCCCATTCACTCCCACTGTATACAATCCCAATGGACCCAAACCCCCTCCCATTCACTCCCATTGTACACAATCCCAATGGAGTCAAACCCCTTCCCATTCACTCCCTTTGTACACAATCCCAATCGACCCAAATCCCTTCCCATTCATTCCCACTGCACACAATCCCAATGGACCCAAACACCTTCTCTCCCACTGTGCACAATCCCAATGACCCAAAGCCCGTCCCATTAACTCTCACTGTACACAATCCAAATGGACCCAAACTTCTTCTCTCCCAGTGTAAACAATCCCAATGGAACCAAACCCCTTCCCATTCACTCCCACTGCACACAATCCCAATGGACCCAAACCCCTTCCCATTCACTCCCACTGCACACAATCCCAATGGATCCAAACCCCTTCCCATTCACTCTCACTGTACACAATCCCAATGGAACCAAACCCCTTCCCATTCACTCCCACTGCACACAATCCCAATAGAGCCAAACCCATTCCCATTCACTCCCATTTTACACAATCCCAATGGACCCAAACCCCTTCCCATTCACTCCCATTGTACACAATCCTAATGGACCCAAACTCTTTCCCATTCACTCCCATTGTCCACAATCCCAACGTCCCCAAACCCCTTCCCATTCACTCCCATTGTACACAATCCCAATGGACCCAAAACCCTTCCCATTCACTCCCATTCTACACAATCCCAATGGACCCACACCCCTTCCCATTCACTCCCACTGTACACAATCCCAATGGACCCAAACCCCCTCCCATTCACTCCCATTGTACACAATCTCAATGGAGCCAAATCCCTTCCCATTCATTCCCACTGTACTCAATCCCAATGGACCCAAACTCCTTCTCTCCCACTGTGCACAATACCAATGGAACCAAACCCCTTCCCATTCACTCCCATTGTACACAATCCCAATGGACCCAAACCCCTTCCCATTCACTCCCACGGTACACAATCCCAATGGACCCAAACCCCTTCCCATTTACTCCTCCTGTGCACAATCCCAATGGACCCAAACTCCTTCCCATTCACTCCCACTGTACACAATCCCAATGGACCCAAACCCCTTCCTATTCACTCCCTTTGTACACAGTCCAAATGGACCCAAACCCCTTCCCATTCACTCCCATTGTACACAATCCCAATGAACCCAAACCACTTCCCATTCAGTCCCACTGTACGCAATCCCAATGGACCCAAACCCCTTCCCATTCAGTCCCACTGTACACAATCCCAATGGTCCCAAACTCCTTCCCATTCACTCCCATTGTACACAATCCCAATGGATCCAAACCCCTTCCCATTTAATCCCATTGTACACAATCACAATGAACCAAATCCCTTCCCATTACCTCTCACTGTACACAATCCCAATGGACCCAAACTGCTTCCCATTCACTCCCATTATCCACAATCCCAATGGCCCCAAAGCCCTTCCCATTCACTCCCATTGTACACAATCCCAATGGACCCAAAACCCTTTCCATTCACTCCCACTGTACACAATATGAATGGACCCAAACCCCTTCCCATTTACTCCTCCTGTGCAAAATCCCAATGGACACAAACCCCTTCCCATTCACTCTCACTGTACACAATCCCAATGGACCCAAATCCCTTCCCATTCACTGCCATTGTACACAATCCCAATGAACCCAAACCCCTTCCCATTCACTCTCACTGTACACAATCCCAATGGACCCAAACCACCTCCCATTCACTCCCAATGTACACAATCCCAATGGACCCAAACCCCTTCCATTCACTCCCACTGTACACAATCCAAATGGTCCCAAACCCCTTCCCATTTACTCCCATTGTACACAATCCCAATGGACTCAAACCCCTTCCCATTCACTCTCATTGTACACAATCCCAATGGACCCAAACTCCTTCCCATTCACTCCCATTGTCCACAATCCCAATGGCCCCAAACCCCTTCCCATTAACTCCCATTGTACACAATCCCAATGGACCCAAAACCCTTCCCATTCACTCCCATTGTACACAATCCCAATGGACCCACACCCCTTCCCATTCACTCCCACTGTACACAATCCCAATGGACCCAACCCCTTCCTATTCACTCCCACTGTAAGCAATCCCATTGGACCCAAAACCCTTACCATTCAAGCCCTCTGTACACAATCCCAATGGCTCAAACCCCTTCCCATTCACACACATTGTACACAATCCCAATTGACCAAAACCCCTTCCCATTCACTCCAACTGTACACAATCCCAATGGATCCACACCCCTTCCCATTCACTCCCACTGTACACAATCCCAATGGACCCAACCCCTTCTTATTCACTACCACTGTACACAATCCCAATGGACCCAACCCCTTCCTATTCACTCCCACTGTAAGCAATCCCATTGGACCCAAAACCCTTCCCATTCAAGCCCTCTGTACACAATCCCAATGGCCCCAAACCCCTTCCCATTCACTCCCACTGTACACAATCCCAATGGACCCAAACCCCCTCCCATTCACTCCCATTGTACACAATCCCAATGGAGCCAAATCCCTTTCCATTCACTCCCACTGTACACAATCCTAATGGACCCAAACACCTTCCCATTCATTCCCACTGTACACAATCCCAATGGACCCAAACTCCTTCTCTCCCACTGTGCACAATCCCAATGGAACCAAACCCCTTCCCATTCACTCGCATTGTACACAATCCCAATGAACCCAAACCCCTTCCCATTCACTCCCACTGTACACAATATGAATGGACCCAAACCCCTTCCCATTCACTCCCATTGTACACAATCCCAATTAACCCAAATCCCTTCCCATTCAGTCCCACTGTAAGCAATCCCATTGGACCCAAAACCCTTCCCATTCAAGCCCTCTGTACACAATCCCAATGGCCCCAAACCCCTTCCCATTCACTCCCACTGTACACAATCCCAATGGACCCAAACCCCTTCCCATTCACTCCCACTGTACACAATCCCAATGGACCCACACCCCTTCCCATTCACTCCCACTGTACACAATCCCAATGGACCCAACCCCTTCTTATTCACTACCACTGTACACAATCCCAATGGACCCAACCCTTCCTATTCACTCCCACTGTAAGCAATCCCATTGGACCCAAAACCCTTCCCATTCAAGCCCTCTGTACACAATCCCAATGGCCCAAAACCCCTTCCCATTCACTCCCACTGTACACAATCCCAATGGACCCAAACCCCCTCCCATTCACTCCCATTGTACACAATCCCAATGGAGCCAAATCCCTTCCCATTCACTCCCACTGTACACAATCCTAATGGCCCAAACACCTTCACATTCATTCCCACTGTACACAATCCCAATGGACCCAAACCCATTCTCTCCCACTGTGCACAATCCCAATGGGACCAAACCCCTTCCCATTCACTCGCAATGTACTCAATCCCAATGGACCCAAACCCCTTCCCATTCACTCCCACTGTACACAATATGAATGGACCCAAACCCCTTCCCATTCACTCCCACTGTATACAATCCCAATGGACCCACACCCCTTCCCATTCACTCCCACTGTACACAATCCCAATGGACCCAACCCTTCCTATTCACTCCCACTGTAAGCAATCCCATTGGACCCAAAACCCTTCCCATTCAAGCCCTCTGTACACAATCCCAATGGCCCCAAACCTCTTCCCATTCACTCCCACTGTACACAATCCCAATGGACCCAAACCCCTTCCCATTCACTCCCACTGTACACAATCCCAATGGACCCACACCCCTTCCCATTCACTCCCACTGTACACAATCCCAATGGACCCAACCCCTTCTTATTCACTACCACTGTACACAATCCCAATGGACCCAACCCTTCCTATTCACTCCCACTGTAAGCAATCCCATTGGACCCAAAACCCTTCCCATTCAAGCCCTCTGTACACAATCCCAATGGCCCAAAACCCCTTCCCATTCACTCCCACTGTACACAATCCCAATGGACCCAAACCCCCTCCCATTCACTCCCATTGTACACAATCCCAATGGAGCCAAATCCCTTCCCATTCACTCCCACTGTACACAATCCTAATGGCCCAAACACCTTCCCATTCATTCCCACTGTACACAATCCCAATGGACCCAAACCCCTTCTCTCCCACTGTGCACAATCCCAATGGAACCAAACCCCTTCCCATTCACTCGCATTGTGCTCAATCCCAATGGACCCAAACCCCTTCCCATTCACTCCCACTGTACACAATATGAATGGACCCAAACCCCTTCCCATTCACTCCCACTGTATACAATCCCAATGGACCCAAACCCCCTCCCATTCACTCCCATTGTACACAATCCCAATGGAGTCAAACCCCTTCCCATTCACTCCCTTTGTACACAATCCCAATCGACCCAAATCCCTTCCCATTCATTCCCACTGCACACAATCCCAATGGACCCAAACACCTTCTCTCCCACTGTGCACAATCCCAATGACCCAAAGCCCGTCCCATTAACTCTCACTGTACACAATCCAAATGGACCCAAACTTCTTCTCTCCCAGTGTAAACAATCCCAATGGAACCAAACCCCTTCCCATTCACTCCCACTGCACACAATCCCAATGGACCCAAACCCCTTCCCATTCACTCCCACTGCACACAATCCCAATGGATCCAAACCCCTTCCCATTCACTCTCACTGTACACAATCCCAATGGAACCAAACCCCTTCCCATTCACTCCCACTGCACACAATCCCAATAGAGCCAAACCCATTCCCATTCACTCCCATTTTACACAATCCCAATGGACCCAAACCCCTTCCCATTCACTCCCATTGTACACAATCCTAATGGACCCAAACTCCTTCCCATTCACTCCCATTGTCCACAATCCCAACGTCCCCAAACCCCTTCCCATTCACTCCCATTGTACACAATCCCAATGGACCCAAAACCCTTCCCATTCACTCCCATTCTACACAATCCCAATGGACCCACACCCCTTCCCATTCACTCCCACTGTACACAATCCCAATGGACCCAACCCCTTCTTATTCACTACCATTGTACACAATCCCAATGGACCCAACCCCTTCCTATTCACTCCCACTGTAAGCAATCCCATTGGACCCAAAATCCTTCCCATTCAATCCCTCTGTACACAATCCCAATGGACCCAAACCTCTTCCCATTCACTCCCATTGTCCACAATCCCAATGGCCCCAAACCCCTTCCCATTCACTCCCACTGTACACAATCCCAATGGACCCAAACCCCCTCCCATTCACTCCCATTGTACACAATCTCAATGGAGCCAAATCCCTTCCCATTCATTCCCACTGTACTCAATCCCAATGGACCCAAACTCCTTCTCTCCCACTGTGCACAATACCAATGGAACCAAACCCCTTCCCATTCACTCCCATTGTACACAATCCCAATGGACCCAAACCCCTTCCCATTCACTCCCACGGTACACAATCCCAATGGACCCAAACCCCTTCCCATTTACTCCTCCTGTGCACAATCCCAATGGACCCAAACTCCTTCCCATTCACTCCCACTGTACACAATCCCAATGGACCCAAACCCCTTCCTATTCACTCCCTTTGTACACAGTCCAAATGGACCCAAACCCCTTCCCATTCACTCCCATTGTACACAATCCCAATGAACCCAAACCACTTCCCATTCAGTCCCACTGTACGCAATCCCAATGGACCCAAACCCCTTCCCATTCAGTCCCACTGTACACAATCCCAATGGTCCCAAACTCCTTCCCATTCACTCCCATTGTACACAATCCCAATGGATCCAAACCCCTTCCCATTTAATCCCATTGTACACAATCACAATGAACCAAATCCCTTCCCATTACCTCTCACTGTACACAATCCCAATGGACCCAAACTGCTTCCCATTCACTCCCATTATCCACAATCCCAATGACCCAAAGCCCGTCCCATTAACTCTCACTTTACACAATCCAAATGGACCCAAACTTCTTCTCTCCCAGTGTAAACAATCCCAATGGAACCAAACCCCTTCCCATTCACTCCCACTGCACACAATCCCAATGGACCCAAACCCCTTCCCATTCACTCCCACGGCACACAATCCCAATGGATCCAAACCCCTTCCCATTCACTCCCACTGTACACAATCCCAATGGAACCAAACCCCTTCCCATTCACTCCCACTGCACACAATCCCAATAGAGCCAAACCCCTTCCCATTCACTCCCATTTTACACAATCCCAATGGACCCAAACCCCTTCCCATTCACTCCCATTGTACACAATCCCAATGGACCCAAACTCCTTCCCATTCACTCCCATTGTCCACAATCCCAACGTCCCCAAACCCCTTCCCATTCACTCCCATTGTACACAATCCCAATGGACCCAAAACCCTTCCCATTCACTCCCATTGTACACAATCCCAATGGACCCACACCCCTTCCCATTCACTCCCACTGTACACAATCCCAATGGACCCAACCCCTTCTTATTCACTACCATTGTACACAATCCCAATGGACCCAACCCCTTCCTATTCACTCCCACTGTAAGCAATCCCATTGGACCCAAAATCCTTCCCATTCAATCCCCCTGTACACAATCCCAATGGACCCAAACCTCTTCCCATTCACTCCCATTGTCCACAATCCCAATGGCCCCAAACCCCTTCCCATTCACACCCATTGTACACAATCCCAATGGACCCAAACCCCTTCCCATTCACTCCCACTGTACACAATCCCAATGGACCCAAACCCCCTCCCATTCACTCCCATTGTACACAATCTCAATGGCCCCAAACCCCTTCCCATTCACACCCATTGTACACAATCCCAATGGACCCAAACCCCTTCCCATTCACTCCCACTGTACACAATCCCAATGGACCCAAACCCCCTCCCATTCACTCCCATTGTACACAATCTCAATGGAGCCAAATCCCTTCCCATTCACTCCCACTGTACACAATCCCAATGGACCCAAACCCCTTCCCATTCATTCCCACTGTACTCAATCCCAATGGACCCAAACTCCTTCTCTCCCACTGTGCACAATACCAATGGAACCAAACCCCTTCCCATTCACTCCCATTGTACACAATCCCAATGGACCCAAACCCCTTCCCATTCACTCCCACGGTACACAATCCCAATGGACCCAAACCCCTTCCCATTTACTCCTCCTGTGCACAATCCCAATGGACCCAAACTCCTTCCCATTCACTCCCACTGTACACAATCCCAATGGACCCAAACCCCTTCCTATTCACTCCCTTTGTACACAGTCCAAATGGACCCAAACCCCTTCCCATTCACTCCCATTGTACACAATCCCAATGAACCCAAACCCCTTCCCATTCAGTCCCACTGTACGCAATCCCAATGGACCCAAACCCCTTCCCATTCAGTCCCACTGTACACAATCCCAATGGTCCCAAACTCCTTCCCATTCACTCCCATTGTACACAATCCCAATGGATCCAAACGCCTTCCCATTTAATCCCATTGTACACAATCACAATGAACCAAATCCCTTCCCATTACCTCTCACTGTACACAATCCCAATGGACCCAAACTGCTTCCCATTCACTCCCATTATCCACAATCCCAATGGCCCCAAAGCCCTTCCCATTCACTCCCATTGTACACAATCCCAATGGACCCAAAACCCTTCCCATTCACTCCCACTGTACACAATATGAATGGACCCAAACCCCTTCCCATTTACTCCTCCTGTGCAAAATCCCAATGGACACAAACCCCTTCCCATTCACTCTCACTGTACACAATCCCAATGGACCCAAACCCCTTCCCATTCACTGCCATTGTACACAATCCCAATGAACCCAAACCCCTTCCCATTCACTCTCACTGTACACAATCCCAATGGACCCAAACCACCTCCCATTCACTCCCAATGTACACAATCCCAATGGACCCAAACCCCTTCCATTCACTCCCACTGTACACAATCCAAATGGTCCCAAACCCCTTCCCATTTACTCCCATTGTACACAATCCCAATGGACTCAAACCCCTTCCCATTCACTCCCATTGTACACAATCCCAATGGACCCAAACTCCTTCCCATTCACTCCCATTGTCCACAATCCCAATGGCCCCAAACCCCTTCCCATTAACTCCCATTGTACACAATCCCAATGGACCCAAAACCCTTCCCATTCACTCCCATTGTACACAATCCCAATGGACCCACACCCCTTCCCATTCACTCCCACTGTACACAATCCCAATGGACCCAACCCCTTCCTATTCACTCCCACTGTAAGCAATCCCATTGGACCCAAAACCCTTCCCATTCAAGCCCTCTGTACACAATCCCAATGGCTCAAACCCCTTCCCATTCACACACATTGTACACAATCCCAATTGACCAAAACCCCTTCCCATTCACTCCAACTGTACACAATCCCAATGGATCCACACCCCTTCCCATTCACTCCCACTGTACACAATCCCAATGGACCCAACCCCTTCTTATTCACTACCACTGTACACAATCCCAATGGACCCAACCCCTTCCTATTCACTCCCACTGTAAGCAATCCCATTGGACCCAAAACCCTTCCCATTCAAGCCCTCTGTACACAATCCCAATGGCCCCAAACCCCTTCCCATTCACTCCCACTGTACACAATCCCAATGGACCCAAACCCCCTCCCATTCACTCCCATTGTACACAATCCCAATGGAGCCAAATCCCTTTCCATTCACTCCCACTGTACACAATCCTAATGGACCCAAACACCTTCCCATTCATTCCCACTGTACACAATCCCAATGGACCCAAACTCCTTCTCTCCCACTGTGCACAATCCGAATGGAACCAAACCCCTTCCCATTCACTCGCATTGTACACAATCCCAATGAACCCAAACCCCTTCCAATTCACTCCCACTGTACACAATATGAATGGACCCAAACCCCTTCCCATTCACTCCCATTGTACACAATCCCAATTAACCCAAACCCCTTCCCATTCAGTCCCACTGTACGCAATCCCAATGGACCCAAACCCCTTCCCATTCAGTCCCACTGTACACAATCCCAATGGTCCCAAACTCCTTCCCATTCACTCCCATTGTACACAATCCCAATGGATCCAAACCCCTTCCCATTTAATCCCATTGTACACAATCACAATGAACCAAATCCCTTCCCATTACCTCTCACTGTACACAATCCCAATGGACCCAAACTGCTTCCCATTCACTCCCATTATCCACAATCCCAATGACCCAAAGCCCGTCCCATTAACTCTCACTTTACACAATCCAAATGGACCCAAACTTCTTCTCTCCCAGTGTAAACAATCCCAATGGAACCAAACCCCTTCCCATTCACTCCCACTGCACACAATCCCAATGGACCCAAACCCCTTCCCATTCACTCCCACGGCACACAATCCCAATGGATCCAAACCCCTTCCCATTCACTCCCACTGTACACAATCCCAATGGAACCAAACCCCTTCCCATTCACTCCCACTGCACACAATCCCAATGGAGCCAAACCCCTTCCCATTCACTCCCATTTTACACAATCCCAATGGACCCAAACCCCTTCCCATTCACTCCCATTGTACACAATCCCAATGGACCCAAACTCCTTCCCATTCACTCCCATTGTCCACAATCCCAACGTCCCCAAACCACTTCCCATTCACTCCCATTGTACACAATCCCAATGGACCCAAAACCCTTCCCATTCACTCCCATTGTACACAATCCCAATGGACCCACACCCCTTCCCATTCACTCCCACTGTACACAATCCCAATGGACCCAACCCCTTCTTATTCACTACCATTGTACACAATCCCAATGGACCCAACCCCTTCCTATTCACTCCCAATGTAAGCAATCCCATTGGACCCAAAATCCTTCCCATTCAATCCCCCTGTACACAATCCCAATGGACCCAAACCTCTTCCCATTCACTCCCATTGTCCACAATCCCAATGGCCCCAAACCCCTTCCCATTCACTCCCACTGTACACAATCCCAATGGACCCAAACCCCCTCCCATTCACTCCCATTGTACACAATCTCAATGGAGCCAAATCCCTTCCCATTTACTCCCACTGTACACAATCCCAATGGACCCAAACCCCTTCCCATTCATTCCCACTGTACTCAATCCCAATGGACCCAAACTCCTTCTCTCCCACTGTGCACAATACCAATGGAACCAAACCCCTTCCCATTCACTCCCATTGTACACAATCCCAATGGACCCAAACCCCTTCCCATTCACTCCCATGGTACACAATCCCAATGGACCCAAACCCCTTCCCATTTACTCCTCCTGTGCACAATCCCAATGGACCCAAACCCCTTCCCATTCACTCCCACTGTACACAATCCCAATGGACCCAAACCCCTTCCTATTCACTCCCTTTGTACACAGTCCAAATGGACCCAAACCCCTTCCCATTCACTCCCATTGTACACAATCCCAATTAACCCAAGCCCCTTCCCATTCAGTCCCACTGTACGCAATCCCAATGGACCCAAACCCCTTCCCATTCAGTCCCACTGTACACAATCCCAATGGTCCCAAACTCCTTCCCATTCACTCCCAATGTACACAATCCCAATGGATCCAAACCCCTTCCCATTTAATCCCATTGTACACAATCACAATGAACCAAATCCCTTCCCATTATCTCTCACTGTACACAATCCCAATGGACCCAAACTGCTTCCCATTCACTCCCATTATCCACAATCCCAATGGCCCCAAAGCCCTTCCCATTCACTCCCATTGTACACAATCCCAATGGACCCAAAACCCTTCCCATTCACTCCCACTGTACACAATATGAATGGACCCAAACCCCTTCCCATTTACTCCTCCTGTGCACAATCCCAATGGACCCAAACCCCTTCCCATTCACTCCCACTGTACACAATCCCCATGGACCCAAACCCCTTCCCATTCACTCCCATTGTACACAATCCCAATGGACCCAAACCCCCTCCCATTCACTCTCAATGTACACAATCCCAATGGACCCAAACCCCTTCCATTCACTCCCACTGTACACAATCCAAATAGTCCCAAACCCCTTCCCATTTACTCCCATTTTACACAATCCCAATGGACTCAAACCCCTTCCCATTCACTCCCATTGTACACAATCCCAATGGACCCAAATCCCTTCCCATTAACTCTCACTGTACACAATCCAAATGGTCCCAAACCCCTTCCCATTTACTCCCATTGTACACAATCCCAATGGACCCAAACCCATTCCCATTCACTCCCATTGTACACAATCCCAATGGACCCAAACCCCTACCCATTCACTCCCATTGTACACAATCCCAATGGACCCAAACCCCTTCCCATTCATTCCCACTGTACACAATCCCAATGGACCCAAACTCCTTATCTCCCACTGTACACAATCCCAATGGAACCAAACCCCTTCCCATTCACTCCCATTGTACACAATCCCAAATGGAACCAAACCCCTTCCCATTCACACCCACTGTACACAATCCCAATGGACCCAATCCCCTTCCCATTCACTCCCAAGGTTGCAAAGGTTTTGGCTGTTGTTCTACTGTCACATAAACCTCAGCACCCTGGGCTTGTTGGACGAACTTCCAATTTGAGTGTCGCTCACGGTAAACGGAAGGAAGTGACAGGTTTTGAAGTTGAAACAAAATGAGGTACAGTACATCCTGTTAACCGTAACTAAGTATCGGAAACATCAACGGAACTGTGAAAGGAGCTTCACTCTGTATCTAACCCCGTGCTGTACCTGCCCTGGGAGTGTGTGATGGGACAGTGTAGAGGGAGCTTTACTCTGTATCTAACCCCCTGTACCTGCCCTGGGAGTGTGTGATGGGACAGTGTAGAGGGAGCTTCACTCTGTATCTAACCCCCTGTACCTGCCCTGGGAGTGTTTGATGGGACAGTGTAGAGGGAGCTTTACTCTGTATCTAACCCCGTGCTGTACCTGCCCTGGGTGTGTTTGATGGGACAGTGTAGAGGGAGCTTTACTCTGTATCTAATCCCCTGTACCTGCCCTGGGAGTGTTTGATGGGACAGTGTAGAGGGAGCTTTACTCTGTATCTAACCCCGTGCTGTACCTGCCCTGGGTGTGTTTGATGGGACAGTGTAGAGGGAGCTTTACTCTGTATCTAATCCCCTGTACCTGCCCTGGGAGTGTGTGATGGGACAGTGTAGAGGGAGCTTTACTCTGTATCTAACCCCCTGTACCTGCCCTGGGAGTGTGTGATGGGACAGTGTAGAGGGAGCTTCACTCTGTATCTAACCCCCTGTACCTGCCCTGGGAGTGTTTGATGGGACAGTGTAGAGGGAGCTTTACTCTGTATCTAACCCCGTGCTGTACCTGCCCTGGGTGTGTTTGATGGGACAGTGTAGAGGGAGCTTTACTCTGTATCTAATCCCCTGTACCTGCCCTGGGAGTGTTTGATGGGACAGTGTAGAGGGAGCTTTACTCTGTATCTAACCCCGTGCTGTACCTGCCCTGGGTGTGTTTGATGGGACAGTGTAGAGGGAGCTTTACTCTGTATCTAATCCCCTGTACCTGCCCTGGGAGTGTGTGATGGGACAGTGTAGAGGGAGCTTTACTCTGTATCTAACCCCCTGTACCTGCCCTGGGAGTGTGTGATGGGACAGTGTAGAGGGAGCTTCACTCTGTATCTAACCCCCTGTACCTGCCCTGGGAGTGTTTGATGGGACAGTGTAGAGGGAGCTTTACTCTGTATCTAACCCCGTGCTGTACCTGCCCTGGGTGTGTTTGATGGGACAGTGTAGAGGGAGCTTTACTCTATATCTAACCCCCTGTACCTGCCCTGTTATCCTGTATATAACCCCCCGATTAGATTCCAGCCTGTAACTCACTCTGTCAATATGAAGGCCTCAATCTTGTCAATCACACGGCGTGTCAGTGTGAGCGTGTCGATTACACCCCCTCACTGTGTGTGTGTGTGTGTGTCACACCCCTCAGTGTGTGTGTGTATGTGTCACATCCCCTCACTGTGTGTGTGTGAGTGTGTCACACTCCCTCACTGTGTGTGTGTGTGTGTGTGTCACACCCCTCAGTGTGTGTGTGTGTGTGTGTTTGTGTCACACTCCCTCACTGTGTGTGTGTGTGTGTGTCACACTCCCTCACTGTGTGTGTGTGTGTGTCACACTCCCTCACTGTGTGTGTGCGTGTGTGTGTGTCATACCCCTCAGTGTGTGTGTGTGTGTGTCACACTCCCTCACTGTGTGTGTGTATGTGTCACACTCACTCACTGTGTGTGTGTGTGTGTGTGTGTATCACACTCCCTCACTGTGTGTGTGTGTGTCACACTCCCTCACTGTGTGTGTGTGTGTGTTTGTGTCACACTCCCTCACTGTGTGTGTGTGTGTGTGTGTGTGTCACACTCCCTCACTGTGTGTGTGTGTGTGTGTATCACACTCCCTCACTGTGTGTGTGTGTGTGTGTCACACTCCCTCACTGTGTGTGTGTATGTGTCACACTCCCTCACTGTGTGTGTGTGTGTGTGTGTATCACACTCCCTCACTGTGTGTGTGTGTGTGTCACACTCCCTCACTGTGTGTGTGTGTGTGTTTGTGTCACACTTCCTCACTGTGTGTGTGTGTGTGTGTGTCACACTCCCTCACTGTGTGTGTGTGTGTGTGTTTGTGTCACACTCCCTCATTGTGTGTGTATGTGTGTGTGTCACACCCGTCATTGTGTGTGTGTGTGTCACACTCCCTGTGTGTGTGTGTTTGTGTCACATTCCCTCACTGTGTGTGTGTGTGTGTGTGTGTCACACCCCTCACTGTGTGTATGTGTGTGTGTGTGTCACACCCCTCACTGTGTGTGTGTGTGTGTCACACTCCCTCACTGTGTGTGTGTGTTTGTG